>NW_027331928.1:2399733-2409733 GCF_048418815.1 Hemitrygon akajei
GGTAAACACAAATGAGGATTTGTTAGAGTCTGACAAAGTTAGAAAGGGATATGATCATTTTATAACTGAAGGGTTTGTATCCTTGAAAGAAGGATCTACTCTGGTGCCAATAAAGATTCTTAGGGATACTGGAGCTTCTCAATCACTGATGTTAGATAGTGTGTTGAAGTTTAATGAAGAGAGTGATACTGGTGAGGTGAATTACATAAGAGGTGTTGGAAGTGATTTTATGCCTGTACGTTTACATGAAGTAAATTTAAAGTCAGGGTTAGTTACAGGATTTGTTAAGGTAGGATTACAGCATAGCTTACCTGTGAAGGGTATTTCTTTATTGTTAGGTAATGACTTGGCAGGTGGACAAGTTTTTCCTGAAGTGCATTTGACAATGGAGTCAGAGGTACCAGAGGTGAATTCTAACACAGATTCTTCCTGTGTTGTGACTAGAGCTATGGCTAAAAAAATTGATGTGCAGAATGAGGTTGTTACTCATGACTGTTCAACTCAGGATTTGAGTTTTGAGGATGTGTCAGAAACTTTCTTACCTTCGTTGTTTGAACAAGATTCTGGGAGTAAGTCTGACTATGAAGATTTATCTCTGTCTCGGAAGGAGATGATAGCAGAGCAGAATAGAGATCCTGAGATTGTAAAATTAAGGGAACAAGCTTTACTAGGTAGTGAAATTGAGAAGGTGTCAGTAGGATATTACTTGGAAAAAGGAGTGTTGATGAGGAAGTGGAGGTCGCCTACAATTCCTGCAAGTGAGGAATGGAATGTTGTTTATCAGGTGGTTGTTCCTAAAGTTTATCGGAATGAGATTTTGACTTTAGCTCATAGTGTGCCTTTAGGTGGACATCAAGGGGTAAGGAAAACTGTGGACAAGATTTTAAAACATTTTTACTGGCCTGGTTTAAGAAAAGATGTGGCGATGTTTTGTAAGACGTGCCATACTTGTCAAATTGTGGGTAAACCAAATCAGGTTACACCAGTAGCTCCATTACAACCTATTCCAGCATTTGGTGAACCGTTTTCTAAAGTTATTGTAGATTGTGTTGGTCCATTACCAAAGACAAAAACTGGTTATCAGTATTTGTTGACTATCATGTGTACTTCGTCTAGGTTTCCAGAGGCAGTACCACTTAGGAATATAAAAGCTAAAACTGTGACGAAGGCTCTTATAAAATTCTTTACTTATTTTGGATTGCCTAAGGAAATACAAACTGATCAAGGTAGTAATTTTATGTCTGGATTGTTTCAACAGATAGTTTATAAATTGGGAGCTAAGCAAATTACTTCGTCTGCATACCATCCAGAATCGCAAGGTGCCTTGGAGAGGTTTCATTCTACTCTCAAGAATATGATTAGGACATATTGTGTGGAGAATGAAAGTGACTGGGATGAGAGTATAAACTTACTTTTATTTGCAGTAAGGGAATCGGTACAGGAATCTTTAGGGTTTGGTCCATTTGAACTTGTGTTTGGACATAGAGTTAGAGGACCTTTAGCTTTATTGAAGGAACAGTGGATTAGTAAGGAAGTGCATACTAATTTGTTGGACTATGTTTTGAAATTTAAGGACAGGTTACATAGAGCTTGTAGCTTAGCCAAGGAAAATTTGAAGTTGGCTCAGGAGAAAATGAAGACTTGGTATGATAAGGAAGCTAGGATGAGGATGTTTAAGCCTGGAGATAAGGTGTTGGTTCTTTTCCCAGTGCAGACAAATCCTTTACAAGCTAGATTTCATGGACCTTATGAAATTGTGTCTAGAGTTAATGATGTGGATTATGTAATAAAAACTCCAGATCGTAGAAGGTCAACACAACTTTGCCACATAAATATGATTAAACCATATTTTGAGAAACAATCTGATACTGTGACTGTTGTGGTTAGTGAGAATGAGTTGGATTTAACTGGGAACATGATAGATGATTCATCTGACTTTCATTCTAAATCTAACATTGTTTCTGTTAGGTTACCTAATTCGATTATTTTGGAAAATATGGATGAGAAATTAGCACATTTACAGCTAGAGCAGAAACAACAGATGAAGGAATTGATTTTTAAGTATAAGGATTTGTTTCCAGATGTTCCGAGAAGGACTACTATAGCTTCACATGATGTAGATGTTGGAGATGCCAAACCTATTAAACAACATCCATATAGAATGAACATGGAAAAATGTGAACTTGCTGAGAAAGAAATTGAATACATGTTAGAGAATGATATTATTAGACATTCTAACTCAAATTGGAGTTCGCCATGTGTTATGGTGCCAAAACCTGATGGTAGTATTAGGTTTTGTACGGACTATAGGAAGGTGAATGCTGTAACGAAAACAGATGCATATCCAATTCCTAGAGTAGATGATTGTGTAGATAAGGTTGGAAAAGCAAAATTCCTTACAAAGATTGATTTATTGAAAGGGTATTGGTGTGTTCCATTAACGGACAGAGGTAGAGAGATTTCTGCATTTGTAACTCCATCTGGGTTATATGAGTATAATGTTCTTCCATTTGGGATGAAGAATGCCCCAGGTACTTTTCAGAGGATGATTAATTCTGTGATTCAGGGATTGAAAGATACTGATGCTTATATTGATGATTTAGTGACAGGAAATGATACTTGGGAAGCACACATAATTGCGGTGGAGAAATTGTTTGAAAAGCTTTCAAAAGCTAACTTGACTATTAATTTAGCCAAGAGTGAATTTGGACATGCTACTGTGACTTACCTTG
The DNA here is from genome assembly GCF_048418815.1 of Hemitrygon akajei. Classification (NCBI taxonomy): domain Eukaryota; kingdom Metazoa; phylum Chordata; class Chondrichthyes; order Myliobatiformes; family Dasyatidae; genus Hemitrygon; species Hemitrygon akajei. The sequence goes on from NW_027331928.1 coordinate 2,402,466, forward strand.
GTTATGTTGTAGGTCAAGGTAAGGTAGCTCCTGTTCAGGCAAAAGTTCAGGCAATTTTAGAAATTCCCACTCCGACGGGGAAAAAAACTCTCAGAAGGTTTTTGGGAATGGTAGGATATTATCGAAAATTTTGTAAGAATTTTGCTAATGTTGCCCTTCCATTAACTAATCTTCTGCAGAAGAATGTAAAGTTTGTATGGACGGTGTTTTGTCAGGAAGCATTTGAAAAATTGAAAACAATGATATGTGAACAACCTGTGCTTAAGGCACCTGACTTTGAAAAACCTTTTTCATTAGCTGTGGATGCTAGTGATGAAGCTGCGGGAGCAGTATTGATGCAAAGGAATGAGGGTGATGAGGTTGATCATCCAGTAGCTTACTTTTCTAAGAAATTTAATAAGCATCAAAGAAACTATTCAACAATAGAGAAAGAATTGTTATCTCTTGTTTTAGCTTTGGAATATTTTGAGGTATATGTTGGTACAACTCAAAAACCACTTATTGTTTACACTGATCATAATCCGTTAGTTTTTCTGAGTAAGATGAAAAACAAAAACAGAAGATTGTTAAATTGGAGTTTGATGTTACAAGAGTACAATATTGTGATAACTCATATTAAAGGTAAAGATAATGTGGTTGTTGATTGTCTATCTCGATATTGAATGTACAATGTTTTTTTTTGGAGTGGTTTTTTTTATTGTAACACTCCTACTGTATTGTATATTGTGTATGTTATATGATTTATACATTTGTTTTTTTTTGTAAGTAATTGTTAAAATTTTTGTTCTTGTCAGACCAAAAATGTTTTTTTGGAGGGAGGTGTTACGTACCCGTGACACGTGACAGTGGTACCCTTGTCACGTGACTGGGGTTGAAGTTATACTGGACATGAGGTAATGGTGGAGTGATGTCATTTTCCCGCCAGTAGAGGTCATGTGACAGGTTTTTTCTACAGGGTATAAAAGGAAGACCCACCCTGTCAGGTGGGGCAGTTCGTGGCTGGATTTGCCAAGATGACTTCATGTCACTGCGTGATTTAAAGGGATGACGCAGTTTAGTTAAAAATGAAGTTCTATATAATGCCTAAAGTTTAAAAGGTCAGAGCCAACGGTTTCTTTGCTAATGGAGAGTGAAGTTTGGAGATCGAGAAAAAATCGATTTTCGATGGATTGACTTCGACCTTGTGTGATCCTCATTCGGAAGGATTTCGTTGACTATTCTCGCTGTTGACCCCTGGGATGACCAGAAAGGGTTTGAGAATAGTGTGGAAGAGAGGTCAGTCACTTTAAGTTGTTATATTTAATAAAATTCGACGTGGGAGTTCGACGCTGGGAATCGAAGGACATCGACGTGGAAGAGAATTTACATCGCTTTAAAAAGTCTCTCCTTATAAAAGTACCGTGAGCTTTTGAACTGTCGGCATATCGGTTTAAAGTGCTGTTTGCTTTCGGCATATCGCTTTGGAGAACTGTTTTTTCAATACTACTTTAAAGACTGTTTGAGACTGCAAAGCTATTAAGAACTGTCTGACCAGCTGCCAGCAGCTGAGCTCGGACCATTGTTTGGGTTTGTTTACTTTTGAAGGGGGTTTGTTATCAGTGTTTAATAAACATGTTATTCGTTATAAAACCCCTTGCCTAACTCATCTATATTATTGTTGCCCGAATACGTAACAGGTGCCAAACACAAAAATAAAGGTCACACACGGCACAAAGGACAGATAACTTCTTATGTATTTCATGTTTCTGAAGCTGAGGGGAGAGTTGATACAGGTCTCTATCATGACGAGAGACAGAGATAGACCAGGCAACCGGGGCATTTCTCCCCCAGAGAGAAATGTCTAATACCACGGAGTGGAAGGGGAGAGGGAGTATCTTTTCAGGAGAGGTGCGGGGCAAGGTTTTGTTTACACAGAGAGCGTGGGTGAACGGAATGTGATGTCAGGGGTGGCGGTGGAGGCAAATTGATACCGGTGTTTTACAGGCTCTTTGACAAACACGTGGATAAGCACGTTTTGGAGGGAGATGAACTTTGTGTCTGTAAAGACGAATTTGCTATGAAATATAATTGGTAAAGCAAATATTTCTGGCCCTTTACGGTGATATCAACACAAACCTCACTGTTGTACTGTCGGGTCTCTCAGCATGACCACGACTCATCCCTCACGGTGACATCGACACAACCCCCACCAACACATCCCTCAACATGATACCGACTTATCCCTCAAACCGATATCAACACACAACCTAATATAATAACGATTCATTGTAACACTGACACGCCTCTCGCCGTGGCACCGACAGGTGACGCACTGTGACGTAGACACATCCCTCACAGTGACACAGACACGTCCATCTCTTTGAACCAGACTCATCTCTTATCATTACAACAAAAGCCACTCCAACAAAACACCGACATATCCCTCACCGTCACAAAGACACATCCCTCACCGTGACACCGACATATCCCTCACCATCACAAAGACACATCCCTCACCGTGACACCGACATTTTTGCTAATGTCACACCAATACACCGGGCACTATGACACCGACGAGTCTCTCACTGCAACACCGTCAAACCTTGCACTGTGACCCCGACATATCTCTCACCGTGACATAGAGATATACCGCGATTTGACCCGGTACACCTCTCACATAGACACAGAAACACCTATAACAATGACAGCTACACGACTCTCACTGAACCACCAACTTAGTGTGACAGGGAATCAACTATCACCACCATATTGACGCAGCGCTCACCGTATCACCAAGAAAACCTCGCTGGTAAAATGATATTCCCCGCAGCGTCGCCCAGACACGTACCTCACGGTGGTGCCGACGCTCCTCACAGTGCCACCGCACCCTCCACCATTACACTGACATACCACTCTCCGTGACCCGCTCAGTAGCGTGACGCTGACACACTATAAACGCCAAACATCCTTCACCATCTCAGATCATCTCTGACCGAAACTACAAACTCCTTTGGGCAGAAAATCGGGAGATGAACAGGACCCAACGCCAATGTCGACTACCAGTCCATGAGTTAAACTCCACTTTGAATCCACTTTGAGGCAATTACCCACACCTCACCCTGACACAGAAAAACCCCTTACCGTGATACCGACACATAAATTCACAATGACACCGACAAAGTCCTCTCCATCACACCGACACACACCTCAGCGTGACAATCTCACACACGCCGTGGTCATGACTTGTCTGTTACGGTGGCACAGACACACCCCTCTCAATGAGACCAGCACCCACACATTACACAGATACTCCACCCACCGTGACACTACCAGACCCCACAGTCTGCCATTTATCTCGTCGTGACGTCGAGATACAGTTCAGTGTGTTCCGGTACACATCTCGCCGGGGCACAGATTCACCTATCACAATGACACCGGCACGTACCTCACAGCAACACGAACATACCCGGCGCTGAGACCACAGTCAGTTCGTGTTGGCAGGAACATCTCTGACTCCATCACACTGAGCACTGGATCCCCACAATGCTGTGTGCTTAGCCCATTGCTGTTTACACTGCTAACACATGACTGTGCAGTCAGATTCAAGGAGAACCTGATCATTAAATTTGCTGATGATACCACGGTGGTGGGGCTCATCAGCAAAAATGATGAAACAATGTACAGGGAGGAGGTCAAACACCTAGAGAACTGGTGCAGTGACAACAACTTGATGCTTAATGTAACCAAAACAAAGGAGATGATCGTCGATTTCAGACGGTCTCAGCCTGAGCACACACTCCTCAGCATCAGCGGCTCCACAGTGCAGAGAGCGGAAAACATCAGCTTCCTTGGGGTGCAGATCTCGGACAATCTCACCTGGTCCAGGAACACCACTGGGATTGTGAAACGGGCCCAGCAGAGATTGCACTTTCTGAGGAAGCTTAAACAAGCATCACTCCCCAACAACATCTTAACTACATTCTACAGAGGCGTGGTTGAGAGTGTGCTGACCTTTTGCATCACAACTTGGTGCTCCAGCTGCAGTGCTGCCGACAAAAATGCCTTGCAGAGGGTGGTTAGTGGAGAACAGAAGGTTATTGGGGTCTCTCTACCTTCTATCCAAGATCTCTTTCATAGTCGATGCCTCCAGAAGGTACAGTACATCATCAAATATCGCTGACACACTCCACCACTCTCCTCCGTCTAGCTGAATTAGTTCTTACTCTCAATAATTGCTCCTTTGGCTCCTCCCACTTCACCCCAACCAAGGGTGTGGCCATGGGCACCCGTATGGGTCCCAGTTATGCTTGCCTTTTTGTTGGCTCTGTGGAACAGTCCATGTTCCAACTCTACACCGGTATCCATCCCCCTCTTTTCCTTCGCTACATGGACGACTGCATTGGCGCTGCCCCTTGCACACATGCTGAGCTAGTCTACTTCATTAAGTTTGCCTCCAACTTTCACCTTGGCCTCAAATTTACCTGGTCCACTTCCGACACCTCCCTCCCTTTCTTGATCTTTCTGTCTCCATCTCTGGAGACGGCCTATCTACTGATATCTACTATAAGCCTACAGACTCTCACAGCTACCTGGACTATTCCTCTTCCCACCCTGTCTCTTGCAAAAGGGCTATCCCCTTCTCACAATTCTTCCGTCTCCGCCGCATCTGCTCTCAGGATGAGGCTTTTCTTTCCAGGACGAAGGAGATGTCTTCCTTTTTTAAGCAAAGGGGCTTCCCTTCGTCCACCATCAACTCTACTCTCAAACGCATCTCTCCCATTTCCCGCACATCTGCCCTCACCCCATCCACCCGCCACCCCACTCGGGATAGGGTTCCCCTTGTCCTTACCTACCACCCCACCAGCCTCCAGGCCCAACATATAATTCTCCGTAACTTCCGCCACCTTCAACGGGATCCCACTACCAAACACATTTTTCCCTTCCCCCCTCTTTCTGCTTTCCTCAGGGATCGCTCCCTACGCGAATCCCTTGTCCACTCGTCCCCCCATTCCTTCCCACCGATCTCCCTCCTGGCACTTATCCTTGTAAACGGAACAAGTGCTACACCTGCCCTTAGACTTCCTCCCTCACCACCATTCAGGGCCCCAGACAGTCCTTCCAGGTGAGGCGACACTTCACCTGTGAGTCGGCTGGTGTGGTATACTGCGTCCGGTGCTTCCGGTGTGGCCTTTTATATATTGGCGAGAACCGACGCAGACTCGGAGACCGTTTAGTGGAACACCTACGCTCGTTCCGCCAGAAAAAAAGCAGGATATCCTAGTGGCCACACATTTTAATTCCACGTCCCATTCCCAGTCTGATATGTCGATCCATGGCCTCCTCTATTGCCAAAATGAATCCAAACTCAGGTTGGAGGAACAACACCTTATATACCGGCTGGGTAGCCTCCAACCTGATGGCATGAACATTGACTTCTCTAACTTCCGTTAATGCCCCTCCTCCCCTTCTTACCCCATCCCTGACATATTAATTTTTTGTTTGCCTGTTTTCCATCTCCCTCTGGTGCTCCCCCCCTTTCTTTCGCCTGAGGCCTCCCGTCCCATGATACTTTCCCTTCTCCAGCTCTGTATCACTTTCGCTAATCACCTTCCCGGCTCTTAGCTTCATCCCACCCCCTCCAGTCTACTCCTATCATTTCGCATTTCCCCCTCCCCCACTATTTTCAAATCTCTTACTATCTTTCCTTTCCGTTAGTCCTGACGAAGGGTCTCGGCCCGAAACTTCGACATCGCTTCTCCCTATAGATGCTGCATAATTGAGAATGTGTGGAGCAGGTTAAGACCTACAAGTATCTGGGAGTACAGTTAGACGAGAAGCTAGACTGGACTGCCAACACAGATGCCTTGTGCAGGAAGGCACAGAGTCGACAGTACTTCCTAAGAAGGTTGGCGTCATTCAATGTCTGTAGTGAGATGCTGAAGATGTTCTATAGGTCAGTTGTGGAGAGCGCCCTCTTCTTTGTGGTGGCGTGTTGGGGAGGAAGCATTAAGAAGAGGGACGCCTCACGTCTTAATAAGCTGGTAAGGAAGGCGGGCTCTGTCGTGGGCAAAGTACTGGAGGGTTTAACATCGTTAGCTGACCGAAGGGCGCTGAGTAGGCTACGGTCAATTATGGATAACTCTGAACATCCTCTACATAGCACCATCCAGAGACAGAGAAGCAGTTTCAGCGAAAGGTTACTATCGATGCAATGCTCCTCAGACAGGATGAAGAGGTCAATACTCCCCAATGCCATTAGGCTTTACAATTCTACCGCCAGGACTTAAGAACTTTTTAAAAGCTATTATTAATGCTTTTTGAGATAGTGATTTAGATGCATATCATATTTTTTACTGAGTTAAGTATTGTATGTAATTAGTTTTGCTACAACAAGTGTATGGGACATTGGAAAAAAAGTTGAATTTCCCCATGGGATGAATAAAGTATCTATCTATCTATCTATCTATCTATCTATCTATCTATCTATCTATCTATCTATCTATCTATCTATCTAGTCTGCTGTGTTCTACCAGCATTTTGTGTGTGTTGTCAATTGAATCCCTTCTGCCGACACAACATCAGTCCCCCTCAATTCCCTGCACACCCACGTCCCTGTTAAAGATCCTCTTACACGCCTCTATGAATCTCCCTCCACCACCAGCGCTGGCAGCACGCTCCAATCACAATCCACTCTCTGTGACAACAGTATCTTGCCAAACGCATATCTCTTGAATTTACCCACATTCATCTTGATACGCGCCCTCTGCGATTAGACATTTCCATCCTAGGGCTAAAAATACCTATTGTCTGCTCTATCTGTGTCTCTCGTAATGACGTAAACAACTGTCAGCTGTTCCCTCAGACCGCCCCGCTCCAGAGAAAATAAACCAAAAAATTCCGCGCTCTGCTTATAGATTTTGTTCTCTGTTCCTGATACGTCTCCGTAAACCCCATCTGTATCTCTCCAAAGAACCCCATACTGTTCCTGTATCGGGGCGACCCGAAATCAATTAGTGAACTCGGAAACGTCAATCCCAGTCCCAGTCCCTATCTAATTTGTCCGTCGTCTCCTCGGCACCCCAATCTTGGAGACTGACAATCTCCTTCAAAGTTTCCCACTATTCCCGGTATTGGCCCTTCCCTTCTGCACTGAGGTTAAACAACGCTTGATCTCCAGCGCACCAAGTACAACTTTGTCAGGAAACAACCTGGCCGAATCCACACTTGCCAGATCATTCCTGACCCCAATAAAGTTGGCCTTTGTCTAACTTAGAGACTAAACCCCAGGG